>NC_137239.1:14517463-14521449 GCF_051294905.1 Botryllus schlosseri | reverse complement strand
CGTACTACGAAACTGTACAATGTTTCATATTTTTTGTGTGAATGGTATTAATACCGATCGAAGTAACCGTATTGGAAATAACTTTTAAACAAACACACTCTACGTGGTTAACATTCTCGTCGATTCTATTGTGATTAATGTATACTTCATGTGATCTGGATTCATTTCGATATGGCTAAACATTCAACCTCGACGGATACGAATTGTCACACACTCAAGTAATATCATACCAAATAGTTATTTACAAGACACAGAAAATTTGTTTTGGTCGTTTCGATTTTATTACTGGAGATACTCATCACTTCGCTTAATACAGTGGTTCCCAACGGGGAGGAATTCCCCCCTTGGGGGGAATTTTGCAATTTTTAGGGAGGAATTCCACTTTTAGAATTGTAACGGATTTCTCAAATTGTTCATGTCCGAACTGTCATGTAGTCAACCAGTTATATTCGAACGTATGCTCCTTATGCCTGTTTTTTGTTTGCGGAAATTATGTTCCAATGCTATTTGAAATCTCTTTTTCACATACAAATCCCCCCCTTTTGTAAACTAGTTCAGATTTTCTGCAATCTTGTAGGCCAGCGACGGCCTCTCAATCAAATGTATATTAAGCGAGCAAATGTCCTGCCGAATCTATCACAACAAGGCCTCTAGTGAAAATATATATTTTATATTTTCAAGTCAACATTTTCAGAGAGTGACAAAATATTCCAACGTCATCGATTCAAGTCAAAGAGATTGCTAGCCTTGCTTTATTTTGAGTGAACAGCAACCTGATCGAAAAAAAGACATGTCAAACTCGGTTGCAATGTTGACAAAACGTAATGGATGTCCTAAATTTCAATGAGCTCCAGCAGGGAGTCTGATCACGTGTACGTTATACATCAATGCTGTAACCAAGTCACGAGGCTGCGAGTCACAAATCAATCTCACTTTCATGATCTTGACTCGAGTCAATTCGAATCACTTTCAATTCACCATCGATCAAGTCCGAGTCCAAGTCTCCGAGCTCAGGGTAGAGTCCGAGTCATGGCATTATGACTCGAGTCCGATTCCAAGTCACATTCAAGTCAACAACTGATTGGTGATATTGAATGATTTGGATTTGTGATGTACTAATTTTCCTCATTTTGAGCAGTTTCTCGTCGCATTGTCAAGTACCAAGATCACTAGACGAAATCCGATAGGGTGGTCACTTTACTGTTCTTCGAAATTATAATGAAATGGCGGCCTTGACCGTCTTATAGTCTCGAGTCATATGGCTTGGTTTGAGTCATGCACAATGACTCGAGTCCAAGTCGAGTCAATACCCAGATTGTCTCGAGTCGAGTCATGTCCGCATTTTGAGAAAATGACTCGAGTCATCAGAAAATGGTGACCCGAGTCAGACTCGAGTTTGGTCAACCCTGCCATATGTGAAAGTACCAATATTATTGGCCAAATGCATACGCAAGCTTGAGAAAAAAATCGCATGACCAGTAAACTTATGCATACTGATTTTTCACGGCAATTGTTTTAGCGATTGGTGCATGGTAAGCCGAAAACACAAATGGAAGTGTGGGGGTCTGTTGAGTCAAGCCTTCCACAATTTGTTTGATTGGGACCAAGACCATTGTTTTTAGAGGTCTGCAAAGTGTTATTACAGCACTGCTAGAAACAATCACTCGGTACTTATTTTCTCAGTCAACAGGTGTTTGCGCCGTAAAAACGATCATTTTTAATTATCGGGCAGATTATCCTAAGGGGGGAATTTTGGCTTAAATTTCGGCCAAGGGAGGCACGAGATGAAAAAGGTTGGAACCACTGGCTTAATACAATCTAGATTTAAACTCCATCGAACCTTTGGTGTCTATCGTTTGCTGGATACGAATTATGTTAGTCTAAGAGTACACAATTTTCACTATCTTGGTTATGAACTCAGTGTGTTAGCGATCATTCAATATTTTGTAGTATCAACTAGCTACCTCGTAGGATACGAATGATCATCCTCACAACTCTTACAAAAGTACGAAGGATATTTACATCACACAAAGCAATCGACTTTACTCGATATCCTCACACTACGAAACTGAATGATTGGTTTGACTCTACAAACTGTTCTGATGTCACAAGAACTTTTTCATACGAATGGTTACGTATCTAAATATTCAAATAATCCAACACACGACTATAGTACTTACAGAAATATCATAGTTCTTGTAACAAAGTTGTATAAGTATAATGTTTATCGTAAGTCCTACATAACCATGATATCCGTCCGAGTTTGACTTTTAGAAAACATTATACCGACTTCGCGACATCTTTCAAAATTAAAACCACGGTGACTGCTTCAGAGACCTACCAATGATATTGCAGTAATACAGCTACTTCCACAAAGGAGTATGTATTCGACTTACTTACCACAAATCTAACGCACAAAACAATTTACTTTACTAGCGAGAAGCGTCGAGTCTCACATCAAAACAACTAGAAGGTGGAACTATATTAAAAAACGTCGCTAACCTTTGTGCACCAGCTGTAAATCACACAAGCAACATGTTTCAAGATTCTGGTTATTGAAAAACGTTAAAGTGTTTCTCCTGCACCAAGTCGTTATGTTGACGAAAGCGTATATTGTAATACCATGATCGATTTTCATTCGTTGGTCACAAACTGTCACTACTCTAAATAATTATTTTTCACTCAAAAGCATACTTGTCACCAATCGTTTTCATCAAGCACGAGTTCAAGAAGCTTACTTACTACGACATGAATTGTTATTTTTATGTTGTGTAAATAGGTAATAATCTATTTTAGTAACACTACATCAACAGCATCGAGCTGTGCGAATAGATTTACATGTGGTCTCGTGGTTTTAATCGAAGTACACAGCGCGGTCTAATGTAGAGTCATCTCTATTGTACAGCAACTCGATAATCGAAATGCATTAACATTTAAACAACGATCTTGGTTCGTCACGCTAAAAATATCTTTACTGTCGCAACACTCTGATACTCTGCACAAGATGTGTAAATCCTTTTCACACTCGTAATAATACACTAACGGGATACCGACGTCAAGCAACAACGTTTAACAAGACCAACGACACTGAACCCACGACGTTTACCTATGTAAAATTACCACTTTCACTTGACAGTCCGTCGTTTACCTGACTAAACATATCATTTTCCTTTTGAGATCTGATGTTTACCCAGAGTAAGAAACCTTTTTCACTTGGAAATCTATTTTTTCCCTGGGTAACAAACCTTTTTTCACTTGGAAATATATTTTTTCTCTGGTTAACAAACCTTTTTTCACTTGGAAATATATTTTTTTCTCTGGTTAACAAACCTTTTTCACTTGGAAATATATTTTTTCTCTGGGCAACAAACCTTTTTCCCCGGGTAACAAACCTTTTTCCCTGAGCAACAAGCCATTTTCACTTGGTGGTGCGTCGTTTACCTGAGTAAAAATATCATTTTCCTTTGGGGATCTGGCGTTTACCCAGTGTAACAATACATTTTCTCTTGGTCATCTAGCTTTTCCTAGAGTAACAAAACCATTTTCATTTTGAAATCTGACAAACACACCTGACAATTTGTTGTATTGACGATAGTTTGAAATAGATTACAACGAACAGTGACGGAAATATACACAGACTACCGGTTTCAGAGTATACCCCATCGGTCGTATCACATCAATATCATCGGTTAACCACATACAATATGCTCTTGTACACCGAAATACATGTTTTGGAAAATTGGACAATAGGCTTCGATAGTTATGTGATGTCCGGGTTCGTGCTTTGGATTTTCCAGAGTCAAAATGTCTGAATAAAACACCTCCTTGACGATGGTTGGTATGTGGATAACGGTGTTCGGAAAACGGTTGGATTTATGTCACCCATCGCGATAACAATTCCTGGTCGAGTTTTCCTCCGGCATGTTTGCTATATTGTGTCTTTATTGGTCAATGTATGTCTCGACATTCAGTTTGAAATCGGAAAT